>NC_047073.1:17144233-17180802 GCF_902459465.1 Asterias rubens
CTTTAATGAAATTGGGCCCAGAAGAGTGACGGTTGCGTTGATGACGAATTGAATACGCTCATCTCGATGGACCAATGGACGGCCTTCCTATGACCTATAACCGAGGGCGTCCTACTCAAATGATTTAGGTGCATGCCTATACAAAACATGGAATATAATTGTTTTTGTTGTATCGAAGTTCGAAATAATTTTACTCCTAAAATGTATGTTTTTAGTTGGGTTTTTATTGATTGATTTTACTGTACGTTTATGGGCTCCGTACTCAAACTAGAGCCTTATTTTGTTAAAATAAACTTGATCGAAGTTTAGATGGATGTTCAGTTTTTCTATTGCCAAGAAAAGTGTTTGGTAATGTCCATTCGGACTTGCAGCTGGATCCTGTTTATTAGTTATTCTTTATAAAATCATTTTGAAAATGATGTTGACAATTGAAATTACTATCAGTCTTTCATGAATAAAATATTGACAGGTCTAATTAGCTGCAATAAGTACTTAATCAAAAATATAATGTGAACGTTTTAAATTTTAATCAATCTTCTCTTTCCAATTTTAATAATTGTATTATAAATGGAATAATAAAGAACTGAAATAATATGTTAGTGTTGTCTTTCTATATATTAAAACATGAATCTATAGTATACTCTCCATCCTCCCGTTTGACCCTAACACATCTTCCTTGACCAAAAAGATTAAACAAGTGGTGATATTTAGGCATCACCTCAAAATGATGACAAACTTTAGTTCGATAGGCATATTAAAAGTCTTTTTTTTTCTTAAGTCAAGAATGCACTCTAAAACAGAAGTGACCCGGATCCCCTGTCCTAGGAGCCCTGATGAACCCGTTGACCCAGAGACCTATCAGAAATAATGAGCTTGGATTCTGTGTCACCTTGACCCACTTCTGGGTTATTTTGACACATTTTGGGTCACACATTTCGGGTCCAGGTCAGACACCTGGAGCCCCAAATCTGGATGCATAGAATCAGTACCGACTACGTATTTATCGCTCACTATATCACAGTAAGACACGAGCAAAATCACTTTTTTATATATTCAGCTGTTCCGACCTACCGTTGGAACAGGTATTGTTTCTGTCGAGATTTTTATTTGTTTTCTTATTCTTTGTTTCTGCCTAAAACCCATAGCAATTGCACACGTTTTTTTCTTTAAACCTAATCTCCTAGATCATAACTTCAAAAGAGTGAAATCATATACCAAATTGAAGCTTAGAACATAAGCTTTACTCTAAATGTAAACAAAATAAAAAATCTTCATTAATTTAGCCACGTAATCTTCATTTGAAAATAACTGGATGCAGTCGCTTCCATGTTATTGTTAATATTCTCTTTGGTAAATGCCATACAGTATGTACCTATCATGAGTTGTGACTTCTTGAGATGAGTCTACGCGTTTGAACATAACTGGATGCAGTCACTTCCATGTTATTGTTAAACATTCTCTATGGTAAATTCAGTATGTACCTATCATGAGTTGTGACTTCTTGAGAGGAGTCTACTCAAGTCTCTTTTTCTTGTTTTTCTACATACGTTCTGGACCACAGCGCAGTCTCTGTTTCTTCGTTTCCTAACCGAGTTCTGGACCAATATGCTTTCACGAAGGCTTAGGGTTTTCGTTTAACGAACGTGCGTATATAAATAGGGGTTTTTGACGACGACGACATACCATGGTGTCCACAGAATTACACTAAACTTAAACAGTTTGAAGATAATGACAGTTGAAAGCTTCCCTTAAAAAATTACTTGCTGTGGTGTTGTAGTTTTTGAGAAATTAGTGAAAAAATGTCAAATTTAGACTCCGAGGTGGCGTCCTCCGTGGACGAACGTGCGTAATTGAATAGGGGTTTTTGACGACGACAACGTCGTCGTCAAAAACCCCTAAAGGCATCTAATACTACATTTCAACCCTACTTAATAGTTAAAGGCGTTAGCAGTTCATATTTAGTGACAGTGTTCGCAAAATCATGACACGAGTATTATTTCGCCGGATCATAATCCCCTCTGTTGATACAAATACATGTAAACCCTCGTATTATGCTGCAGCTTGGGCCTCATGGCCTAAATCTCTGGTACCTGCGAGTTCGAATCTCCATGTGACTTCAATATTTTTGTTTATCCCCCAAAACTACAAAAATATTTCTTTTTGCAATATTTAAGTTAGATTCTTATCTTTATATCGATAGTGTTGCCTTTTCTTTTTCTCAATTGTTAGCCAAACATAACCTGTGTGCATTCATGACACGATGATGCTTGAAAAACACAGTAAGCGGAAAATGGTGATCATAAGCGCAGAGTTTGGTGGTTAAGAGTTCTGTGAAATCAAATCGTACTAGATCAAACATAAAACCACCGACCCCAAAAAAAATTAAAAATCGTAATTAATTAACCACGTGTCCCATATTTGCATATTTAATTGTACAAGGGGACAAAGTTGTTGGAACTTCCTGTTGATGCTGACATCATGAGAACATCAGCATAAGTATTGGAGTTGCACTACCTATTGAACCACTTGGAGTGTTCAAGGAGTCCAACACGTCAGTCTAGAGTCCAACTCTGATTGTAAACATCAATTCAGGCATCATCTTCAATTTAATTTTATGCAACAAGCAAACTTATAAATTGTCTGATTTTATTTCAAAGGGTAACATAAATGGCTGTTAGCAAACGGTTTCCAACAAAAACTACATGGTGTACGTGCACAATACTCTTACTGGCCTCAAGCATTTACCTCTAGATAATAAATCAAGCATTCAGTTCAAAATGATAAAAGTTTGTTATTGCCACATTATTCAGCGACCATGAATCATACACAGCTACTATTCACAAGAAAATCTATGTGTGGAGGGTAACAGACAGCACACAATGGAACCGGAGTTTAACAATGACAATACCAAAAGTGCAATCGTCAGCCGTTGAAGTTTATTATACATGGGGCTGATGGTCATCAAAAGGATAAAGTTTGTTATCGCCACATTATTCAGCGAACCATGAATCATACACAGCTACTATTCACAAGAAAATCTATGTGGGGAGGGTAACAGACAGCACACAATGGAACCGGAGTTTAACAATGACAATACCAAAAGTGCAATCGTCAGCCGTTGAAGTTTATAATACATGGGGCTGATGGTGATCAAAAGGATAAAGTTTGTTATCGCCACATTATTCAGCGAACCATGAATCATACACAGCTACTATTCACAAGAAAATCTATGTGTGGAGGGTAACAGACAGCACACAATGGAACCGGAGTTTAACAATGACAATACCAAAAGTGCAATCGTCAGCCGTTGAAGTTTATTATACATGGGGCTGATGGTCATCAAAAGGATAAAAGTATGTTACAACCGCCCACTTTTGTTTATCTGTTTCATTTAAATAATATATGGTTAAGTTTTATTTTACGCTAACTGTTTTTGTGTTTGTTCTTCCTGTAATTTTGAATTGTTTTGCCGCTACATAAGATTACACCCACTAAATAGAATTGCTTACATTGCTTTCTTCGTTAGAAAAAAAGGGGGGGGGGGGTCCGTACTCGTTAAGGTTTGCTTTTTATGGGCCCCCTCCATCCCCTACATGTGTTTTGCATTGATTTTTAGTTTTGTTTTCTATTATTGTACGATTGCATTTACTTGTAATAAATTATTTATTACTTTCTGTGTAGACTAAGCAAGTCTCGCGCGTATTTGAACTTGCGGGACCATTATGTTCCAAACCTTATGGAGTTTTACGTGGGACACTTTGTTTCGTCCATTATTTTAGTTTAACGTAGTTTATGACCATAAATTTTAGAAATAATTATTGTTGGAAATGTAATACTAGTTAACAAAACGTATACAAGTAAAATCCTTTCAACAAAAGAAAATCCTACTTTCGGGATGTCGACTTCCCGAGATAAATTATCACAGGAAGACGACATCCTAATTTTAGGATGTCGACTTCCCGAGATAAATTATCACAGCAAGACGACATCCTACTTTTGGGATATCGACATTCCGAGATAAATTATCACAGGAAGACGACATTCTTCTTTTAGAATGTCGACTTCCCGAGATAAATTATCACAGGAAGATGACAACTAACGTTTAGGATGTCGACATACCGAGATAAATTATCACAGCAAGACGACATCCTACTTTTAGGATGTCGACATCCCGAGATAAATTATCACAGGAAGACGACATCCTACTTTTAGGATGTCGACATTCCGAGATAAATTATCACAGGAAGACGACATTCTTCTTTAAGAATGTCGACTGTTTGTAGTTATAAGACTCCTTGGGGATAGGAGAAAAATTAGGAAAAACCGTGACCTCAATTTGACCTCTAGTTCCGGGTCAACCGGAAGTGGGACCATATCTCAAAAACTACTCAACCGATTTTCAATTTGTTTTCACTTACAGACTCCTTGACATTAATATTGACTGTGAAAACTCGTGACCCCATGTTGGCCTCTACGTCCGGGTGAACCGGAAGTGGGACCATACGCCAAGTACTATACAACCGATTTTCAATCCTGTTTGTTCAGTTTTATCCTCCTAAGGCATTAAAAATAAACTTTGAAAATCCATGACCCCAAGTTGACCTCTACTTCCGGGTCAACCAGAAGTGGCACCATATCTCAACAACTACACAACCGATTTTCTAACTTTTGTTCAGTTACAGACTCCTTGGGCGTTAGAGATTAGCCTTAGGTTACCGTGACCCCATGAAGTGGCACCGTAACTCAAGACACTGTACAGTATTTTTCAAACTGTTTTTCAGTTATAGACTCCTTGGTAATATTAACACATAATCAAAGCAAAAGAACACGGAACAGCTTTGTGTTTGTTCACAAACACCTAATGTCTAGTTATAATGGAAGTCGCTAATCACAAGGCACAATGAGCCAGTCTAGGTGTGGGCTAAACAAAAGAATTCGAAAAAGAAAGCAAAGAGAATGAAGTTATAAAAGAAACCCATTCACATAACGCTTGAACTGGGACAGATTTTATGCTGCAAGTATTACACAATACAGGCAAGACATTCCAAAGTTGGGATTGCATAATGGGAACCATATGAGAATGTGACTCGACAAAGAGGCGTGCCGTGCGTCCAAAGGTGGTGGGTTGGAGGAATAATGTATCGGTATACTAGTGCGAGACCGTTTGAGCACATCTCTTGACACTACTAGGAGAGGAACATTAATGATGTAAAAGTGGTTTCAATGAGGCTGCTAATTCTTGGAGCACCAAGTCATCAATGTACCGCTAAACAGGGATATAGTTACAAGCTAGGACACTTCTCCATAAACAGAGCTAGAGTATAGCAGAGGGCCCCTCATTATTATGCATTTATTAGAACAAAGTGGTAGACTTTATTTATACTTCATGTGTTTGCAAATGTGTCTTCAGTCGTGGAGTTGTCCATGTCACAGACTGCCTTTAGCATTGTTAGCTCACCCTACTTATTAGTACTACACTTCAGGATTGCGACGGATTTGGGAGGTAAGTGTTCGTGTACATTCAGTACATTGCTTTGATCTGGAATCTCCAATGAAATTGAAGATACTTCTCTTCCTGTGTTACACAAACGTGTACTTATTGTTTCTTGAAGTACACAATAACGGGCCTCGAAATCCAACACGGTGCCACAGAGTTTGTGATGATGACGTCACGAATTGAAATATGGAGGTTAGTAAAGTGACTGTGCCCCAAAAAAGTGACAAAACTAGTGAGAACACGTGACTTACATCTTCTACTGGAAGGGTTTTTGCATAATTATAATAACTAAACACCATAAATAAGAATTGTACTTGTTCACATGATTCTTTATAATCTAACCTCCTATTGTGTTTTGACACCTTATAATAATATACTGCCCCGATTGCTAATTCCTTCCTTTGATCATTCACTCCGTCTCCATTAGATGTTGTTTCCAATGAGCTTCGTCGTCGTGCTTCTGGCTCGCTGATGTTGGGTTAGTGCACGTAAGTACATATTCCAACTTTTATTACAAAGATGTCAAAATGCAGAGGAGCAAATTGTAAATCTTATAACCCAGCCCAACCGTACTATGTCATCACAACAACGGCACATGTCTTTATTGTTGCATGTGCACGACGTGTCTATACATCTGCCAATAATCGTTTCTGAATCTAAGCCAGTTCTGCTGTGGCTATCGAAACCGTTCGGCTGTGGCTATCGTGCCCGTTCTGCTGTGGCTATCGAGCCCGTTCTGCTGTGGCTATCGAACCCGTTCGGCTGTGGCTATCGAGCCCGTTCTGCTGTTGCCACCGAGCCCGTTCTGCTGTGGCTATCGAGCCCGTTCGGCTATGACTATAACGATTCAATGCAGAGTTACATTTAAATGTACTTCAAGGCCTTCCCATACCTTTAAATGCATTATCAGTGATATGGGGCCGCTGTGGCTTAAGATTCTGTCCCCGGAGGTTCTGTTCCCCATACGTCGAGCTGTAAACAGGCTAATTCTGATAGCGCCCTCTTTTGAAACATCCTCTTTCAGCCCTATTAAATTTCCCGTACGGGGGAAGATTCTCCTGAACATAATTCCCTGGGTCCGGATATCGGCAGACTGGAGCAGACTATAGGATGCAAACAGACCGAAATAAAGGTCAAATATAGGTCAAACTAGGGTTATGTCATGAAAACATCAGTCCTGTTTTAAAACCTATCCGAAGATGTATGGATGGCACAAGCACAAATCTACCACAAGTTTAGTGGAACGCTTTAATAATGTTAAGTTATTCAACAATCGATGACGTCGTCATGACTGAAATATGTAGGCTTATAGTAATTCTTATGGTATTGATAAAAACTGAATTTCAATTTATATGCAGATGATTGCAATGATGCAATTGATCATTCCGGGATACCGTAATGTATGTTTTATTGTGATGTTGGGGTGAATGAGTGGGTGACTGAGGCGGGGGGGGGGGGGGGTGCAATCAGTGTAATGTATCCTTGTACTGAGTCGTTCTCCGAAATCTACCCATCGTAATGCATGTCCAAATGGCAAATTGGGCAAAGATGAATGGATACGAGGTTGCTGGAAACGAAGTCGAACCATGTATAGGTGTGAATAAATAAAACACTTTTAGCCTTCGAGAAAGACTCTGCTACAAAGTTCTAGGGTCAAAACGTCAGGCCATTAACTATTTTAGCCTTCGAGAAAGACTCTGCTACAAAGTGGTAGGGTCGAAACGTCAGGCCATTAACTTTTTTAGCCTTCGAGAAAGACTCTGCTACAAAGTTCTAGGGTCAAAACGTCAGGCCATTAACTATTTTAGCCTTCGAGAAAGACTCTGCTACAAAGTGCTAGGGTCGAAACGTCAGGCCATTAACTATTTTTTGTAAATAAAACACTGATAACATCATTTAAAGTACTAAGATTTAATTATATGGCACATTGCACCCTCGTTAAGAATGTTCAATTATTTACGGCTCACACCAACATACATAAAACAGAACTTTGGAAAAATAAAGAAGGGTACGTAAGCTCATTTGATGAGTAATAAGTCTTTCACAATATTTCAGGTAGCACAATAATCATACCAATTCGACATAAACCAAATGAACCGATCGCAGCGAATCACGAACCAAACAAGTCCGGTCTTCAATTCAATTCAATTCAATTTTTTTATTTGTCCCACCATGTAGGAAACTCTGTATGAATACATGCAATACAGAAAGAAAAATAAATAACACACAATCATAAATAAACTACTGGAAATATTAATTAATCAGAAAACTACATTACTAATAAACCACAATTACAATTGTGTCAAAGCAAGACACTATACCAATAGTTGCTTAGTCCTTGAAATAGAATGGGGTTGATTGTCCCTTGTACCCTTAACACTTGATCAAAGTGTTTGTGGTTCATAAAGCAAGCCTCTTATGTTATGAGCTATGATTAAATTTACTTATGATGCATTATGTTTTCATTACCAGAAATAACTACGAGAAATAGAAATAATTAAATTTTACAAACAAGTTACCAACCAAAAGGACCGATGGCAGGGATAGATGCATAAATAGTTAATGGCCTGACGTTTTGACCCTAGCAGACTCTTTGTGTACACCTTGGTTTGTCTATGGGCTTTCTGACTGGTAAATTAATATGTGGGACGCTTCTTTTACCTCTCTGCGTGAGGGCGTCCTAATGCAGTGACATCATTGAAGAGAACTTCAAAGAAAAGTCCATCCCGGTTGAATGAGACTCAAACGTCCCGGTTGAATGAGACTCAAACGTCGCAGTCTCTGACATGCAACTTAAGGAGTCCCAAAACATGCATCTGAAGCAGTACAGAAAACTCATCGTTCATCGAATGAGCTTTATTTGACCCGATTTTGTCGAAGTAGTGATACTTGACTTTCCTCAATGTGTTTATACCAGTGTCTGTCACTCTGTCTGGCACCCTGTAGGGGAAGGGCCAGAAGCCGTAGAGGTGTGTCTCTTCGCACATAGTCAGTGCCAAGTGAGTCATGAAGAAACCTATGAATAAAACAAAGTTCAGTTTTCAATAGCTACACTTTTGTGAAGTCAGGAAAATGTGTTTACGGTCTACAAATTTAAGTCTTTTTAAAACTTCGAAGACTCGATATCACTTCAATTGTAAAGAACATCCATATAGCTTCAAGTAAGACAATGTTCAAGAGTGGGCTAACAATCAACTCCCCCCGTCCCAATCGTTGAAAAGAACAAACACCCAGACTCGTACCTGTTGACAGGAACTCCGTCATTTTCCTCTCTTTCCAAAAGTCGAGTATTGCTAGATAATGTAATGGGTTGGCGATGGATGTCTCAGGATTTCGGACACCGTAGTTATCAAGGGTGTGTTTTGCTTTTAGGCATAAACCAATCATGGCGGTGGATGCCACACATGGCAACCAAAGGACACCGTAGTAATCACCGGTGGCATTTACGAATGAAATTGTAGCCTCTTTGGTCTTCAGGTTTTTAAATCTGTAATTTTAAAATAAAATAAAATCAACAATCACACAATACACACAACAATTATAAAACACAAATATATATATATATATATATATTCAGGAGGTGATTCGCAAAGCATTTTATTATAAGATGATCGATGAGTTATCTTCAGTTCAAGGTCAACATTTTGATTGATTTGACATTAAAGGCAGTGGACACTATTGGTAATTACTCAAAATATTTATTAGCATAAAACCTCACTTGGTAACGAGTAATGGTAAGAGGTTGATAGTATAAAACATTGTGAGAAACGGCTCCCTCCGAAGTGACGTAGTTTCCGAGAAAGAAGTAATTTTCTACGAATTTGATTTCGAGACCTCAGAATTAGATGAGGTCTCGAAATCAACTTGCATCTGAAAGCACACAACTCGTGTGACAAGGTTGTTTTTTCTTTCATTATTATCTCGCAACTTCAACGACCAATTGAGCTCAAATTTTCACAGCTTTGTTGTTTTATGTATATGTTGAGATACACCAAGTGAGAAGACTGGTCTTAGACAATTACCAATAGTGTCCACTGTCTTTAACACCAAGTGAGAAGACTGGTCTTTGACAATTACCAATAGTGTCCACTGTCTTTAACACCAAGTGAGAAGACTGGTCTTTGACAATTACCAATAGTGTCCAGTGTCTTTAACACCAAGTGAGAAGACTGGTCTTAGACAATTACCAATAGTGTCCAGTGTCTTTAACACCAAGTGAGAAGACTGGTCTTAGACAATTACCAATAGTGTCCACTGTCTTTAAAGGCATTGTACACTATTGGTAATTGTCAAAGACCAGTCTTCTCACTTAATGTATCTCAACATACTAATTATGCACAAAACAAAAACCCGTGAAAACTTGAACTCAATTGGTCGTCGAAGTTGCGAGTAGCGGAAGAACAAATACCTTTGTCACACATACTTGTGTGCTTTCAGATGCTTGATTTTGGGAACTCAAAATCGAATTATGAGGTATTGAAATCAAATTCAAATATTTTTTTTATGGAAAATTACTTCTTTCTCGGAAACTACGTTACTTTAGAGAGTGAGCCGTTTCTCTCAACGTTTTATTCTATCAACAGCTCTCCATTGCTTGTTACCAAGTAAGTGTTGATGCTAACAATTATTTTGAGTATTTTAGAGAGAAATTGTAAACACATTATTGACTTTGTACCTTCTTTGAATAATACTCGGATTCATCGTCGTTATGTTGGTTTTCCAACCGGCGTCCGCCACGTGAGGGCGTATCGGCGGAAAATTCGACCTGATATAAAAAAAAAACCATTACAAACTTCACACGTTTAACTTTTCTCTAGCAATATGCTTCGTAATATTGGTGAATGGAGTCAACAGACAACTTTTTTGTATCTTATTGTGATTTATTTTCAACTCGTAGTCTAAATATACATTTAAAGAAATATAGACGTGGCCTTTTCAAAACGATGCACAGAGAGACTTAGCCGATGGTTCGAAAATGGCCGCCGTCGTACCTGATGACGTAATCTGATTGGTCAATCTCCTTTCCACATTTGCTATTTGAGAGAATTCCACTATTGCCAACCACGCTACATCGTTTGAATCGTTTGCCAGATAGTGGTGAAATCTGGAGAGACAAAAATACGAACTTGAACAAATCAAGAACAAAACAAAGGATCTCATTAGGGAGGGGATGTTCACACGTCTTTTCCCAATACGTCGGCCTATTTTAATTTTTGTTTTAACCTATAGGACTTATTTGACGAGTATCGTTTACTGAGACCCAAAGTGTGGTTTTTGCGCCAACATCTTTTCTTAGAGTTTGTCGGATTATAAACAATAGACATTATTTATTCCTTTTTTCTTTCCCATTGAAAACTAATTGGTAAATGGAAAAACACATGCACACATGTAATAATAGGGAGGTTTAGCTGCACGTTCCGTGAGCAAAGTGAACGTGAACGTGAACGTCAGAAAATAAAATTGTGCCGTTCAAATTTCACGTTTTCAGCATACGTGAGGTTACCATTTTTCATCACGTCAGGTACGTACTTGCAGACGTTATACGTTATCATGCAATAAGCTCAAAGTGGCGACGTCCCCTAGAAACAACACAATATTATTTTGACATTCACGTTGACGTGATTGCTCGCGCAACGTGCAGATAAATTTAGCGAGGTTTAGCTGCATGTTACGCGAGCAAAACCGTGAACGTGAACGTCAAGAATGGTGTCATGTCTAGGTGACGTCACCAACTTTTGGCTTATTTCATGCTCACGTATGACGCCTGCGCGTACGTACCTGACGTGGGAAATGGTAATTGTACGTATGCTTAAAATGTACAACACAAAACGTCCCAAATGTCCTTAGGTCCACACTTTGTTTGAAGTATTTGTTCACACACATAGTGAGTTTCATTTAAAGATCAACTCCCCCCCCCCCTCCACCTGTGCTCTTTTTGGAACTGTGACTTACCGGTGGGACATCGTCTTTAATGAATTTCTTGGAGAGTTTGTAGAAGAATGTTTTATTGTCTGGCCTGGTATTAGTGAATGAATACGGCAGTCTATCTCCTACTCTCACGTTGCGATGAGTCAACACGAACTCGTCCTGGAAGGTCGAGTTGGTATGGTTCAACAACTTTTCCCTTTAACATTGACAAGAGATTTGATTAATGGGCGGTGGGATGGTACAACAAGAGTTGGGGCGCCACCACGCAGATACCACCATTTAATTTTGTTTCAAATTACACAAGTATTTCAAAACAAAAATTTAAAAGTTGTATAATCATTAACAAAGTGCGTCCTCAATACTTCTGAAAACCCTGTAATCGGCATCGGCTTCGGTCCTTCCTTTGTTCCGTGTTAGCGTTGCGGGAGAGAGATTCTTCATAAGTATTTACCTCTATTGTTGTAGGGAGCACGGCTTCGGCAATGCTCCAAATACTATTTTGATTTGTGCAGGATAATATCCAAGACCTCTCTTTCAGTATGTGACCTTATAACATCTCACTTTGTCTTGAGAAATGTTGTACTTTTTAGGGCGAGTTGAACCTGGTATTGTTAACTTGCCAACCTCTACCCACCTGTTCCCTTTACATGAGTGATTGAACTGTACTGGTATAAATGCTATTTCAGTAGTATTTTAGTAGTTGCAGGAGATCATGGTATTTTTATAGGCTAAAGACGCCATCATTGGGACTTTAGTTTTGTAGTATTTTGTTGAATGGTTGTCCCCTTTAATTAAAGGGTTGGCCTCCTTCCCGGGCTCTACACTAGTCTTGGTTCCAAGACCATTGGTGTAGCGCGGTCACACACAACCAACGTTCCGATTATGCACGGCAAAAACTGTACACGCTTGTAATGAACGAACGCTAGCGGGCGCTCTGTTTCTCTGATTTCCGGATCTCACCATGTCCTGTGCTCACCAAGATCTTGGACATTTGCAAATTGAAGGCGTGGCCAGACTATGTAAATTACTTTTAATGCATGCAATATTCATATCACGTGACGAATTGAAGATGACTATTCAAACTAGATCGAGTCAAAGGTCAATATGATCGGCGCTCTATTTTTAATAATCTTTGCTCAAAGAGTAATTCCGTGGTCATTATAGGCCTATTAAAAGGAAAACAGTGAAATTTTAAGTATAGACTACCTATTCAGATTATGGATACGTGACGATTTGAAATCGTAAATAATGGTCAAAAATCGAACGTAAGATTAGCATTCAGAGAGTCCGTGTAACGGACGCTTGTATGGCCCCACGGCGTGGAGCAATCGGAACGTGAAATAAGCCTTGTGGAATATCACGTACCGCCCATGCCGTGTCTCGTGGGGGTTGGAGGTGTTAAATCCCGGGCGCTATGAACTCCCAGCTTGCGGGTGTCGACTCCGTTGTTTCTTATGATCGCAACGTTCCAATATGCTCCATTTTGATTCATGGCCCCCTAATTTCTTTTTGTTATGAGTTTTCAGGTAATTTTGATGATGTCAAAACGTAGGAATATCGCATTTATTTTGTTATATTGATAGTGTTATTGTGTGAGTAGCTTAACAATATTATGAGAATTTTTTATAAAAGGTTGAAATAAAAATAATGCTAAACCAAAATTCCCTAAAAGCATAATTTTGCCAAACAAAGTATTATTTTTTAATTCTGTGAATGAAGAGTTATTTTTGAGGTAATGATTAAACTGGGCAACTAGTGGAATTTATGACCCGACTATTCGCTTCAAATAACTGGGAGTTGAATAGCAGTAGTCGCCACTCGACAAGCAATCAAAATTCGCAATTTCTCATGAGTTGTTCCAAAAGATATTGTTACGACTACATTCCAAAAAATATGATATGGTTACGTTCCAAGCTGCGCAGCTACTCGGCTACGTTTACGCTCCAAGATACGCTCAGGTCCACGTTCCTTCAAGTTACACTATAATATCAAAAGGTATGTTTTCAAGCCCGAGTCAAGCTACGCTTACATTCCAAGATACGCAGCTACTTTACGTTCCAAGATACGCTTGGGTCTACGTTCCTTCAAGTTACACTATAATATCAAAAGGTACGCTATCAAGCCCGAGTCAAGCTATGCTTACGTTCAAAGATACGCAGCTACGTTTATGTTCCAAGATGCTACGCTTCAGTCCAAGATATGCTTACGTTCCAAAAGATGTCAACGTTCCAAGCTACACAGCTACTCAGCTGCGCTTACAGATCTGCTTATGTTCCTTCAAGTTACGCTATAATATCAAAAGGTACGCTTTCAATCCCATGTCAAGTTACGCTTACGTTCCAAGATACGCAGCTACGAATTACGTTCCAAGATATGCTTACGCTCCAAAATATACTGTTACGTTCCAAACTACGCAGCTACTCAGCTACGCTTATACACTCCAAGATACGTTTAGGTTACGCTACAATATCAAAAAGTACGCTTTCAATCCTGAGTCAAGCTACGCTTACGTTCCAAGATCTGCAGCTACGCTTACGTTTCAAAATACATTCTCACAAAGACGCTTTTGAATCCCTCAAGATTTCCTTCCCCCAAGATTAAAAAACTTTCACTGTGAATAACACTACAGGGCCCACCAGTTAATATCTGTTTGGCAGAAAATACTGTACAAAATTTCTTTACTATCCAAAAATTTAGGTGGGCACTAGGCATAAGTCTACAACATTTCAAATTTAATTAAAAATTGGCTGGTAACCAGTTTCTGCTAAGCAATACTATTTTGTGCTAACTATAAGCAAATTGTTTAGCCAATACAGGCTTCATCAGTGTGGGCCCTGGCACGTCAGGAGCATAACGCCACGATCGCATTTCAAGCTGCATCATGGCACTGCAGTAGTCTGGATCTGTATATTATACATAGAAAGGTTTGTGGTGGTACCGCAAACCTTTCTTTATCGTATTTCCACCATGTGGCAAAGTTTCAAATCCTACTGATCTGGACATTATTATACTCGTTGCAAAAGTCCAAGACCATGGTGAGATCTAAATCAGAGAAACAGAGCGCCCGCTAGCGTTCGTTCATTACAAGCGTGTACAGTTTTTGCCGTGCATAATCGGAACGTTGGTTGTGTGTGACCACGCAATGCCAATGGTCTTGGAATCAAGACTAGCTCTACACTTATTAATCCGATCATGTCTGGAGACTGTATTGATTCTTCACAAAGCTCAAAGTTTGATAAAGTCAAGTGGAATGTGTCTATGATGATTCCCCATATAGAAAGCACGTGTGCTAGCAGATAACGTGTTGATTTACGTTGCACCCATTCCATAGAATGGATCCAAGGGATTGCAAACAAGTCAACTATAAGTGCTCAAAATGCTAAAATTTAGTTAGCCACAAAATAAACACAGTTCACAAATTGGTTAAATTGCGAGGGAAAAAAAAACAATTCATAAAAATGACAACGCAAGACCATAACACGGATTTTCATACAATAAACAGGCATTAACATCATGGTTTTGTCAGAGAAATGAAGTGATTTGTATGATTATAGTTGAATCGGGTATGAGCTTTGAATATTAATATTTTACGTGTGTAGCCAGCAGTCTTGTGTTGACCCTGGGCTTGTTCATAAAGGGACCGTGATATCCGGGTGCACGCGTGCTTTTCATATTAAGGGATCAACTTGGAAAATTCCACCTCTCTTTCGTACTAGAAATACTGGCATTATTGCATGCCAACACACAGCAGCGCATACGATTAATGTTCAATCTCAGGAACAAACAAATCCTACATCCTCCTGGAGGACTCAGCTGCGGCTGGAACTATTCATAATTTCAAAATGAAGTCTCTGCAATGTATATCACTATGTGTTGATATTACGTCTGATGTTTTATTGTATTTGTGCACTGTTCCTCGTAGGAGTAGGGTAACCTTTTCCCGGTTCATATTACAATGGAAATAATGATACCCTTTTCACAATATAGCTATAGGTATCACGTTGTTGACCAGAATTGTTCATATAAAGGCACTGGACACATTTTGGTAATAATATTGTCAGTATTGCCACTTGGTATATCCCAACATATGGATTACATAACAAACCTGTCACATTTTAGATCAATTGGTCATTGAAGTTGCAAGGAAATAATGAGAGAAAAATACCCTTGTGGCACAACTTTGTGTGCTTTCAGATACATAAGTGGTTAAGATGGAAAAAACTACCTCTCTCTCAAAAACTACGTTCCTTCAAAGGGAGCCGTTTGCTCGTAGTACCAAGTAAGTTTTTATGCTAACAATTATTTTGAGTGATTACCAACAGTGTACAGTGCCTTTAAACCTTACCTGAACTCGGCTAGATTGCTAGGATTCGATTCCCAGGGTAGTGACGTCAGCAAGAGGTCGTATAAATACATCAAATGATCCCCACTTTCTTTGAATATTCGGAACTCAATCCGATCGGATCTTTGCCTGGCGGAGGAAAAAGGGGGTATCAAGTTGCAGCGATTGATTCGTTATGAACAAAATACACCCAGCATGTAGACATCTACATGCTGGGTGTTATTATCGAAAACCAAACAAATAATAATTGGTACCTCATCATGCAATGCCTCAAATCCCATTTTATGCGAGGTTATAATTATTCCTTATGGCCGATTTCACACTAAAAGATCTAATATTGTGAATCAGATATTGTGATATCACAATACAAAATCACTATGGTGATATATTGATAACTCAGATGAATGCTTTATGAAATTAAGTCTCCATAGGCGTTACCATTTAAGACATATGTTTAAGTCCTGCTCGTGTTAGTTTTGGGAAACTTAATGGGTTTCGCCTTAATGTGTATACACATCATATAGGATGTTTACATCATTATGTAAGATTGAAAATGTGAATAGATTTAGTAATAATGTGTTTAGTATACAGACAGTCAATTCCATTGAAACATTTTTGCCTAAATTTCTGCAGTTGTTTTAAACATTAGCAAAAAAACACACTCAACTATTTTGACATCTCGTGTCAAAACCCGATGTTTAAAAAAATGTGTTTTTCACTATTTTCTCTTGACTCAAAATACAAGTTCACCTTAAATGCTGGACTTTTTACGTAATCCATGTTAGGTCATTACATCAGGTGTGTATAAAATAATGTGGATGTTTTTTGTTCTTGTACATGGCGAAAATGTTGACGAAAATGTTGACTGTAAATTTAGCCGTGTGACTTGGCCGTAATCGTTATTCTTTGGCAGATTGTGCGCATTTTGTACTGGCCTTTTTCTGAATGCATGTAATCATTACGTGAATGACATCACTAGATTCCATTTTTTACAGCAATCCCATAGAGGTATTTGGAACCCCTCGATGCACCAGTGATCCGCGCTCATACATTATGAATAATTCCACTGTAGGCTTACCCTAAAACCATCGTGTAAACGCAAGTAGACGCCAGTTTGCAGTTCGTATTTTATTTACAGCTACATTTACAGGTTGTCTGGCACGCTTGCTCCGTTCTTCGCATGATATGGGGGAAGTGAAGCCGAAAAAGTTTCGTGTTTTTTTCTGCAATGCACAATCCTTTTACTTGATAAGTTGATTGTCGCAATGTTTCAGGCATGACTTGTAGCACATTCGCTTCGTAGAACCTTCTTTAACCTAACAAGGCATGGATAAATTCGTCACCTTATTCGAAATGGCATCGAGAGCGCTCTAATACATCCGTCAGTCTGTATCTGAATGTGATTTATATACTGCCTTTTACGAAAAAATTGAACTAACTTAGAAAAAAAACATATAAATCTGAAAACCGTCCTCCCTTTTTTCACCACGGGATTTCTGGTTTAGCGATCAAATTCTCACCTTAATTTGGAATCGATATCTTTCGTGGTTCCTGTTATTTTATTGACGCCATCTTGCCTCTGCTCCACTGCATTGAGGAAGAGAGGTGAATTTGCTCCAGTCCGTTCTCTGTTCAAAATGTTCAGTCCAAATATGACAGGTTTTCCCGTTAAGAAGAATAGAGTATATAAAACACCGAGACAAAGCACCGTCAATAAGATAACAAAGTGAGATCGAAGTCGCCGTTTCATCATTCAGAAGTTCACAATTCCCTCTCGACTTCTTGAGAATTACTACCTGTAACGCCAGACACCGTCACCACAGTGTGCCTAAACGTTTTTGAGACGAGTTCAATTCCCAGATGGTTAGCCGCTACATGAAACTAATATTACCCGTTAAACTCAAGTAGTGTCCGCAGTTGAGAAATGCGTCAACTTATCCACTGCTAGGTATGCGTGCTGCGTGTAGATACCCTATATACCTGCTCTCGTATGCAAAGGAGGTCTCTCATTGCTCAGGCACAACACATTCTCTTTGTGGGTTCGATGACATTTTGTAGCGGTCAAATTATGTATGAACGAGAGGGATAGTGTTGTGTACCGGCCATTACGTGCAGCACGCAAAAGTCCAATGGCTTATATTATTATGTCGTCAATTTATATACCGACTGTTGAGATTATATCATGTCATTTCATCAAACACTGTCACTAAATAAAAATTACGCTGAGATCATTAATATTGTGAACTTCGGACCTTTGACGTTCATGACCAAATTAAAGGACAACGTCTAGTGTTTTTAATCCAGAATCGTTAGTTATGAGTTTGGTATCTCAATAACTTACAGGGCTTACAGAAGGTAATAGTGAAAGACTTCTCTTGAAATATTATTCCATGAAATGCTTTACTTTTTGAGAAAACATTAAAACAATTATCAATTCTCGATAGCGAGAATTCGGATTTATTTTAAACACATGTCATGACGCGGCGAAACGTGCGGAAACAAGGGTGGGTTTCCCCATTATTTTCTCCCGACTCCGATGACCGATTGAGCCTAAATTTTCACAGGTTTGTTATTATATATATAATTGTGATACACGAAGTGTGGGCCTTTGGAAAATACTGTTTACCGAAAGTGTCCAATGGCTTTAACTGGGACATACGTTGTACATGCTAAAATGATGTTCGTCTCCTGAGACGAAAACTATTTTCGTGGCAATGTTTTTTCCATTTCTTGAAAAACTACAGCACGTCAGCATGTAATATTTACAGGGAAGCTTTCTACCGTCATTATCTTCATATCATGTAAGTTTAATGTAAATTAAATACAGACATTGTGTGTTGTGTCGTACAGAAAGTACCCCAATGCGTGTAAATGTATATTGAATTTGTTCTTTATATTTGTTGACTTTATGCGACTAAACTGTGTTTTTATTTATATTGGGTAACACTTCAGATTCATAAATTACTAATAACAAAATACATAGGCCATACTATATCATCATATTGTCAAGTCTCATTCACCATATCGATGCCTTTTCCTATTATATATTAAATTCAATTTAATTCAATTCAAAAATGGTTTATTTGAACATGTATCGCAGTTAAAACTGAGTTGCACATGAAAACATCAATGTTAAAAAGGCACCGTGTGACCCATAATGGCGTTGCCCAGGGGACATGGTTCTACGGCACGTACAGTTCGCAAGGTGAACGTTTGTTATTGCCAATAGGTGCCATGGCGATTGAAATGACCCAAACATACAAAATACAGCATGTCTACGTTTTGCAAGGGACATAGGTTTGGAATAAATCATGAACAGTTCTCGTCACAACGAAAATAATTCCATTGAAAACGAAACAGAACTTCGTTCAATCGAAACATATTTTCGGTCGAAAGAAGTTTTGTTCTCGTTTGAACGAAGTATTGTTTAAGTTGAGAGTTGAGCGAGTTCCAGAGCTTGGGTCCCTCAAGTTTAACTGTTTTATAAGCAAGAGAAGTACGAGTAAAGTGTGAGTGAATCTCATGATTTTGTGTAAATATACTATTAATTGAGGATGGTAAAGTATTACGGGTAGACTGATACACGAGGGACCCAAGTTGGTGATAATAAATGTCTTAGACTTTAAGAGTCTTATGTTTAGTAAAGTAGGGACTTGTATGTGAACGAAAATCAGCAAAATTAATGGCACGTAAAGCCCGTTTCTGTAGGAGGAGAATTCTGTTCAGTTTGTTGATTGAACTACCTCCCCATGTCAGTATACCATAATTAAGATACGATCCGATTAATGTGTTATAAAGAGAATCTAGTACTTTTGCTGGGAAAAGAAATTTGATCTTATTAATCACCCCAATATTTCTAGAAATTATTTTACATAACTGGTCAATATGAGAATCCCACTTTAATCCCGAGTCAATATATAACCCCAAAAATTTACAACACCCTGAATCAGTTTGCATGTATCAGTTCAGTGTTGACCTTATTAGTGAGGTAATTAAGATTACTATGATAATAAAATAAATTTGAATCATCAGCAAATAATATAAAAGACAGTTCATCTGAGGATTGTGTGAAATCATTAATATATACTAAAAAGAGCAATGGTCCTAATATTGATCCTTGAGGTATGCCATGTGTTAGGATTCTGGTACTTGAATTAGTACCATCTATGGACACTATTGAGATCTGTTAAAAAGATAACTTCTAAACCAATCAAGTGTAATTCCTCGAATGCCATAATAGGAAAGTTTATGCAGTAAGATATCATGGTTGATTGTATCAAAGGCTTTCGAAAGATCAAGGAATATCCCCAGTGTGTGCTTAGAGTCATCGATTGCTTTGGAAACCTTATCAGTAAAATCTAAAAGGGCATGGGAGGTTGAGTGTTTACTACGAAATCCAAATTGGGAGTTTGACAAAATACTGAATTTATCTAGAAATTTAATAGTAAGTGCATAAACACATTTTTCAAAAATCTTAGGGAAACAAGTCAGGATAGATATTGGTCTGTAATTGCTAACAAAACTAGAGTCACCTTTTTTAAAAACAGGGATAACTTTTGCAACCTTTAACTGAGATGGTACAACACCTGTCATAAAAGAAGTATCAATAATTATGTGCAAGTGGTTCACATATGGCAGTTATTGAGCGTTTGATAATAAACATGTTTATAAAATCGTGCCCACAACTCTTTTTGTTTTCTAGATTGTTAACTATATCAGTAACCTCATATTTATAACTGGGGTAAAAAATAAAGAATTTTTGTTGGGAATAGTCAGGGTGTCAGTAAAACTGAAAGAAGTATTTGTTTGTTGAATTTTACTCGCAAGGTCCGGACCAATATTGGTAAAATATGAGTTGAAGCAGTCAGCAATTTCATCACGACTGGAAATTAAATGCCCATCAGAGATAATTGTTTTAATAGTTTTTGAAGATTTGTTCTTGTTTAAAATTGAATTAATTTGCTTCCAAGTGTCAATTAATGGGAGGAAGGTGTTGGTAGTCAGTAAATCCATAAATGACTGGGAACAATAATTCGAATAATAAATTAAGTAAATTGATGTTGAAATCGCCTGAGATAACACAAGGTGTGTTGCAGCTTATGCTAGAACAAATAGTTCGAAAAGTGGTCATAAACTCATCGTGGGCAATAGATGGCGCTTTGTATACAACTCCTGCAATAATATTTTTTGCTTTTGGTTTTGAGAGGAGGCTTCTATGAATATTAAAGGCAGTGGACACTTATGATCAATATGTCAGTAATGCGGAGAGATTGGTAGTATAAAACATTGTTAGAAACGGCTCCCTTTGAAGTAACGTAGTTTTGGAGAGAGAAAGAAGTAGTTTTAGACGAATTTGATTTCGAGACCTCAGAATTAAAACTTGAGGTATCGAAATCAAGCATCTGAAAGCACACAACTTCGTGTGACCAGTGACAAGGGTGTTTTTTATCATGATCTCGCAACTTCGATCACCAATTGAGCTCAAATTTTCACAGGTTTGTTTGTTGTGGTTATGCACATGTTGAAAAGTGAGAAGACTGGTCTTTGACATTTACCAATAGTGTCCAGTGTCTTTAAATCGGAATGCGGAATTCAAAGGTCATGTCACCCAACATTTGAGCAATATATAACACAAGCAGCTAAAACAAAAAATTAAAAGGTGGTTAGTAGGAATGATCGAATGATTGATAAAACCATGGGTAACCTGTAGCAGTGTTTGAAGACACAAATAAATCATGTCATTCATAATTTACTGCATTATAACAAAAACTCTTTCGGAAATATTACTGATTTTAAACTTCAAACATCAAGTTGTTGTTTTCTTGTCTTGATTTAAATCAGTCTCAATCGGCATAAGATAGACAGTTAAAAGAACGTGTTTGTGTACATTGTAGTAATAATCCTTAATTTTCATTGGAAAATCATAGTCACTAAAAAAACTGAAGGAATCGTTTGGAGTTACTGTTAATTCTTAAAACTTAAAGTAATTCTTAAAAAGTAGCAATGTACATGGCAATGGAAACCAGTTAAAGGCTGACTCTGAATCAACAATCATGTAATATAATAACTAAATAATAGTTGTCAGACACCACATTCTGTGGTGTGCAAATTGAGGATTCCCATAACGTGCATTTGAAGAAGTACAGCAAACTCATCGTTCATTGAATGAAAAGAACTGAAGCCGACGTTGTCGAAGTAATGATACTTGACTTTCCTCAATGTGTTTGTACCAGTGTCTGTCACTCTGTCTGGCACCCTGTATGGGAAGGGCCAGAAGCCGTAGAGGTGTGTCTCTTCGCACATCGCCAGTGCCAAGTGAGTCATGTAGAAACCTTCAGTTGGATCACAAAAAAATACATTTAAATATTGTTAACACTGATATAACTTGAAATGTTTACTTCATTTTGACCGCACTTTAAAAAAAGAAATTGTGTTTGTCATTGATTGCGGCTTGCATGATGTCATTCGGCTAGTCTAATTAGTTTGTTTGTAAACATATTGTGTGCTAGGTTAGTCAATAAGCATGACAAATGTTTTCCCATGCTGGACTTTTTAACTTGTTTGGTTCAAGGTTCAAGTCCCGCTAATGTAAAGTTGATTTTGTTAAACCCGAAATTTGTAATACTACATACTAATATAAAACAACAACAGTGGCAACAACAACATAAACATAGGGGTTAGACTGAGTCCCTATGTGACGTCAAATGTTCAGGCTACATATAGGGTACGCTTCGCACGCGCATTAATTATCCCAATTTGCATTGTTGTGGTCGACAGAGGGCGACAAACATACCTGTCGAAAGAGGCCGTGTAAAGTTTCTCTGTTTCCAGAAGTTGTATATGGCTAGAAAATGGCGTGGATCTGCGACGGCTGCCGTGAGGTTTCGGACATTTTCCAATTCCAGGGTGTGTTTTACCTTCAGACATACGTCAGTTGAACTAGTAGCTGTGAGACATGGCAACCACAGGATACCGTAGTATTCCTGAACGATCTTTGCAAGAGCAACAGTATCTTTCTTGTTTTTCAGCTTGTTAAATCTTGGCGAAAGGACAGAGAAAAACACAAACATTGTTATCGGGGTCTACCTAGACATCTAAGACTTCATTCGCACGGATAACAGTCGGGGATCATCATTATTGGTTTATTTAAAATTCAACAAGAATAATACATTATAAAAGGGAAGTGTTTACAACTTGGATTACAGCTCAATTAAAAAACAAGATGGCATTAAAAAGCTTTAACCAATTATCAATGAGCTTTGAAATTAATAATTATCATACAGTTGCTTTATTAGGAAACCTGCTGGATCTACTAGTGACTACATGAAGAAAGTATTAAAATCAAAGATCAAAGGGTCATGGTTTCGCTGTTATTTCATAAGTGTGTTTCCTTCTAACCATCCTCGGGACTCGAACTTTGTATTGGTACTATTGGAGTACTGTTTTGATGGTACTCAAGTGCTCTCACTCGAGTACTAATGGGGTACAGTTTTGATGGTACTAGTGCTCTTAATACTCGAGTACTACTGGGGTAAAGTTTGATGGTATTCGTACTCTTATTCGAGTACTACTGGTGTACAGTTTTGATGGTATTCGTACTCTGTTTCGAGTACTACTGGGGTACAGTTTTGATGGTATTCGTACTCTGTTTCGAGTACTACTGGTGTACAGTTTTGATGGTATTCGTACTCTGTTTCGAGTACTACTGGGTACAGTTTTGATGGTATTCGTACTCTGTTTCGAGTACTACTGGGGTACAGTTTTGATGGTATTCGTACTCTGTTTCGAGTACTACTGGGGTACAGTTTTGATGGTATTCCTGCTCTTGATCCTTATCAGTTTGCTTACAAGAAAAACAGATCAATAGAGGATGCAGTGTCTCTCACACTATTTAATGTAACACGGTTTCTGGATCAAAAAATGCCTAATTATGCCAGACTTTTATTTATTGATTACAGCTCGGCCTTTAACACGATTTCGCCTTTTAAATTATATGACAAGTTGACTCTTCTAGGGTTAAATGTTAATCTTTGTAAATGGGTTTTAGACTTTCTATTGGATCGTTCTCAGATTGTCAGAGTCGGAAATAATTACTCTAAACCCTTGGTTTTAAATACAGGTACGCCACAGGGTTGCATTTTTTCAGAGTTGTTTATATTATATTTCCATGTATTTTTGTAAATGGTTAATTTTTAGTGTATTTGTATACAACATAATATTTTTAGACACGCAAAACCAAAACGAATTTCACTGTACTAATATTTTTTTTTTTTACAAGTGACAATAAAACGTTATTCTATTACTCGAGTACTGGTGTACAGTTTGTATGGTATTCGTACTCTTATTCGAGTAATACTGGTGGGGTACCGTTGTATTCAGACTCTTACTTCTACTCCAAGTACTACTGCACGGGGTAACGTTTTGATGGCACTCGTGCTCTTACTCAAGTACTACTGGTGGAGTACAGTTTTGATGGTACTCGTGCTCTTTATCGAGTACTACTGGTGGAGTACAGTTTTGATGGTACTCGTGCTCTTTATCGAGTACTACTAGTGGAGTACAGTTTTGATGGTACTCGTGCTCTTTATCGAGTACTACTGGTGGAGTACAGTTTTGATGGTACTCGTGCTCTTTATCGAGTACTACTGGTGGAGTACAGTTTTGATGGTACTCGTGCTCTTTATCGAGTACTACTGGTGGAGTACAGTTTTGATGGTACTCGTGCTCTTACTCAAGTACTACTGGTGGAGTACAGTTTTGATGGTACTCGTGCTCTTTATCGAGTACTACTGGTGGAGTACAGTTTTGATGGTACTCGTGCTCTTACTCAAGTACTACTGCATGGGGTAACGTTTTAATGGCACTCGTGCTCTTATTCGAGTACTACTGCATGGGGTATTGTTTTGATGGTACTCGTGCTCTTATTCGAGTACTACTGGTGGGGTACCGTTTTGATGGTACTCGTGCTCTTGTTCGAGTACTACTGCATGGGGTAACGTTTTGATGGTACTCGAACTCATGTTCGAGTACTTCTGGGGTACCATTGGTTGGTATTCGTAGGCTACTCTTATTCGAGGGGGTGTACTCTAAATCTCACGTACTACTGGTTTACCGTTTTGATGGGTACCTGTACTCGTATTCGAGTATTGGGGTACTGTTTTGATGAAACTCGTACTCTTATTCGAGTGCTACTTTTATTCGTACTCGTACTCGTACCTGAGCAGTCATACTCGAGTAGCATCATTTCATAAAATGAGATTGTCTACGTGTTTACATTGTGTGATGTACCATTAATTTGTACCTTCGTGTAGCAATACTAGGATTCATTGTTGTAAAATTAGACTTCCGTCCAGCATCCACCGTATGAGGGCGTATTTGTGGTACATTGGACCTAGTGAGGTACAGAAAAAATGTTACAATATTATTATTAGAACAATGTAGTCAATAACATTATTATTATTTCAAATTAATTAGTTTTGATTCTGTCTTTCCCTGGGGACCGGAAAGAGCTCCGATCGACCGGCGGGCATCCTGCAGGGGTTGCCACGCCCCTACGGGCACATTACGTCTTTTCCTTTGTTCTTGTTTCTTTTTTAATAATTTTTTGTTTTGTTAACTAACTTGGAGTGTTAAATTTAAGCCATATATTCTACAAAAGCTCAAAGGAATCGGCTAAACCAGTATCATGTTCATAAGTCTTTACCTGATGACGTAATCTGCTTGATCGATATCGTGTCCGCATTTACTGTTAGAGAGAATTCCACTATTACCAACCACACTGCATCTGGGGAACATTCGACCCGAAAGAGGAGAAACCTGCAAGGTAGCCACAAACATTCAATATCTTAGGCCTATCCATAGACGTTATAGGACGCATTGAACCCATCCTAAGTTAAAGAAACACGTTGCCTTGGATCGGTCTTGGTCTATAAAAACGTTTGTAACCGTTTGTTTTTAAATGTATATGATCGGAAAGATGTTTTATATTAAAGTGGAATACATGATCCACACAACTTTGCCTCGAAAGTGCGTGGTTTTCCTTTTACTTTGCGAACTAACACGGTCGGCCATTTATATGAGTAAAAAATTTGACTCCCATAAATGGCCGACCATGTTAGTCGACGAGGTCAAAGGAAAACCTTGCAATTTCGAGGCATGTTTGCGCGGATCATTGTATTCTACTTTGTCAACATCTTTCTAACCTATGCATTTAAAACAAACGGTTACAAACGCTTCAAAGACCAACTCGACCGATTCAAGGCAACGTGTTCTTTTTTATGACGAGTTACTCGTCGTAATATAACTCGAGATATGATTAACTCATTGCGTTTCGTGAATTTCCTGCTTAGCAGAAGCGTTGTGCTAGCAGGAAGTTCACGAACCGCTATGAGTTGTGCTAGGCAGGAAATTCACGAAACGCTATGGGTAATCTTATTAATCCTATCTAAGAAGGGGACTATAGAGGATCGTGCAGTGTGTTTTGTCTGGTAACCTAAGTCTATTAATCCATGACTTTGTTCCAACTCCTTCCTCCAGACATTAACGAGGGGGGGGGGGGAGATGTTCCTTCTGGGGTTTAGGTCCAACTCGCCTAACACTTAGAACTGGTATAGCTTTGGCAGTAAGAGCTACAGCTGTGTCAGTGTGGCAGCTCCCAAACCATCAGCCACATCAATCATGACTGCCCCCTGACCTCACACCACCAAAAGTGGCTTCAAGTAACTAAATTAACATTATTCAATTTTCGGTTTGCGCACAGAAACAAAAAAGGACTTAGCTTTAAACAATAAATCGAAATAATGTGTAGGCCTGTACGTGGGAGAACAAAGACCGAATCGCGGCTTAATTGATCGACAAACCTGTGACACTCTGTCACATTTTTAAAAAATCTAAAAAATACATATAAAAATGTGTAGAAAATAATTTATAGTTTAAAAACCCATACCTTTAAAATGAAACAAATAATTAATGGCCTGACGTTTCGACCCTAGCAGAGTCTTTCTCGAAGGCTAAATGACAACACAACAAACATGAACAGGTAACTAAGTGAAACATAAGCAAAGCAAGTTAGAAACCCTGGGCCCCTGGTTTAATGGCTGGGTACATTTTAGTTGCTCATTTCCAGTAACAAGAAAATTATGAAGTCTCCACAGTTGCAATTTACCAACATCCATTAGTATAATGAGTGTGAACTAATCATTTTGCCCTGGAGCAAATTTTCCCCTTTTGTACAGAATGTTTGATAATCTTTTACTTTTTATTTTATTTTGTGAATGTATTTTTAAATGCAAATTTTTGATTGTTATTTAAATAAACCAGGATATGCTGCGATCACTTAGAAGTTGCCAAGTTCCGTGTTTACGTATACCTTAGGAACGTCCCTAGCGAGGAACTCCTTTGTAACATTGTAGTAAACTATGGGAGTCTTTGTGTTGGTAGCGGTGAAAAAATAAGGAATACGGTCCCCATCTCTCGTGTTGCGTTGTGTTAGAATAAAATCTTCCTGCCCCGTCAGGCTTGTTTCTTTTGAAAGCTCCTTTCTGAAAATCGAAAAAGATTAATCCAAAACTATTTTAAAATTGGTAAAATAAAAAAATTGATTCCTGCTATAGTTTTAACAAAATATACTTTTTTGTTTAACATGCGGATTACTCAATTGTGTTTGAAAATGATCTGTTTCAGCATTCAACGGTCAATAGAGTAAACCAAATTCAATTTGAATAGTTGAGCATTCACTTGCCAAATAAGATCATCACAACTCTGTAGATAATATGTTACTCAATTTGCATTCTTATGGTTCGCATCCTAATGATGAGCTAAACATTTTACAATTAAGTAATGGTCACTTTAAGTTATAGAAACCCGAATACATGTTTGTGCAAAACAGTACAAATTCTAGTAATAAAATAGTGTCAACATTTTGACAACATTGTTAAAATTAAAAAGAAACATTCATCCGAACTTCCATTTCCTGAATTGCCTTGCATTCTTTAAAATGTTGTAATTTAGTAACGCTTTTTAATGGAATGAATGTAAATTTAGACGCAATCTGACTTTGATGTTTCTGTGTACTGTTTGAAGTAATAAATAGGACCAATATGTTCTTATCTTGGAGTATATCCGGTCAATGTTTTTACAAATCGATTAACAAATTTGGTGTAAACAGTTTGCTTATCTAAATATACCTGAAAATGTCCATATTGGTAGAATTCAACTTCCATTTCATGGATGATAGTATGTGATGATAATGGAACACCAGGTGATCTGTAGGGCTTCGGATTAACCGGAACTTAACATATTCAGAGTTATTCCTAGTTTAAAAAAAGGAAAATTAAAAAGTGAAACACATTAGAGTCTGGACCGCCGAGCCGTCTAAAGCGATACATTGTAACATCTGAACATAAAACTGGATAGTCTATTCAAGTCATGGCAATCGTTTACAGCGCATTTTTAATTCCCCCTTCACACGTCAAAGATCATGGAATAATTAGTTTAGCCCTAACCCACAAAACGTTCATTTTGATGAAATTGTCTTCCATCACGGTGATAATGTCGAAAACTAATGCATTAGAATGTAATCAGATGAGTGTTGAGACAGATGAAAGAATTACAAAACCTATTGTGTTCGTTCTTACCTTAAGAACTAATCACCGTAAACAATTACCGGTAGCCTTTAACGAGAGTCAGCTGTATTGTTTTCTTTTTACAACAATAATAAGGCTTATAAAGGCAATTACTCAAAAACAAAACATACATAACAACTTACTTAGGAACGAGGAATGGAGAGCTGTTGACAGTACAAAACATTGTGAGAAACGGCTCCCTCTGAAATAACGTAGTATTTGAGAAAGAAGTAATTTCTCACTAAAATATTTGAATTGAATTTGAAACCTCAGCTGAGGTCTCGAACTCAATGCACACAGCTTTGCGACAGGTTTGTTGTTTAATGAGATACACCAAGTGTAGAGAAGACTGGTTTTACCAAAGGTGTACAGTGCTTTTAATTCTGGTTAAATCCAAATTATATTTGGCTTTGGGGAACAGTTCGATCCTTTCAATTTTGTGTATACATCAAAAGCATTCAAATAAATGGTATTTTGACCCTAGCAGAGTCTTTCAAAACTGCAAAAAGCAAGGGGTTAACAGTGAAAATGGAGACGAGTGGGGGTGAAGGGGATGGGCTGGTTTGACCATCACAAGAAGATGGAAACACCATTCTCCTCTTTACTTAAAGGCACTGGACACTATTGGTAATTGCTCAAAATAATTATTAGCATAAAACCTTACTTTGTAACATCAAGTAATGGGGAGAGGATGACGGTATAAAACATTGTGAGAAACGGCTCTCTCTGAAGTGCCATAGTTTTCGAGAAAGAAGTAATTTTCCACGAATTCATTTCGAGACCTCAGATTTAGATCTTGAGGTCTCGAAATCAACCATCTAAACGCACACAACTTCGTGTGACAAGGGTGTTTTTTCTTTCATTATTATCTCGCAAGTTCGATGACCGATTGAGCTCAAATTTTCACAGGTTTGTTATTTTATGTATAATGTTGAGATACACCAACTGTGAAGGCTAGTCTTTGACAATTACCAATAGTGTCCAGTGTTGCTACAGCTACAGTACCTCAGCGAGTAATATTTTTCAGGGAATCCTTCTACCATCAATATATTCAAACCGCATAAGTTTTATAAAAATGTTTGACATTGTGTTTTATGTTGTACAAAAAGTACTTAAACCCCTTCAAAGTGCTACATTTTATTTTCCTCTTTGCATTTTACCTAACTCACACAGCTACCAACCACTTATTCGACATTGTCACAGAACAACCGAGATCTTTCCATTTAACCCACAGAGAAAGTCTATTTCTACCTGTAACCCTCCTCCATTTCCCTTCTGACTTCAGCTAAAGCTTGTTCCATCGTCAGCTTTCCATCGTCGTGTTAGAAGTTATCTGAAGTTCTTTCCAGGTAGCTGCAGGGAAGGTGTGCAACGGTCTACCACATTCCATCAGAGCCATCCAGACAATAGACACTTTCAAATCAACCCTCAAGACCCATCTTTTTTTTTTTTTTACATTTCAGTAACATTCACTAGACATTGGATTTGTTTTCTTCTTTTTTTCTTTCTTGATCTTTGCACTGCTGGAGAACAACCAAGGGGGAACGTTTTTTTGTTTTTTTTTGTTTTTTGACGAGCACCATAAGCACCTTTTGTTGTGGATACCGGCGCTACAGAAGACGTCATTATTATTATTATTATTATTATTATTATTATTATTATTATTATTATTATTATTATTATTATTATTATTATTATTATTATTATTATTATTATTATTATTATTATTATTATTATTATTATTATTATTATTATTATTATTATTATTATTATTATTATTATTATTATTATTATTATTATTATTATTATTATTATTATTATTATTATTATTATTATTATTATTATTATTATTATTATTATTATTATTATTATTATTTCATTTTATCACAGCATGCAAAAGAAAGATCTCATTTTCCTTTGTGCCGGTAACTCCTCGAGCCGGGCTACGTCCCGTAGCCTTAGATCTCAAGGGTCTTTCTCAGGATCCTCGCTGTTCCCAAAAGCGCTGCCTTCTGTAATAGATCTACCCTCACATTTGTCCCTATTTCATCTAGATGTTTCCCCAGTGCTTTGGGAATGGTGCCAAGTGCTCCAACCACCACGGGGACTACTTTTACCTTTACCTGCCAAATCTTACGAAGTTCCCTGGCCAGGTCCTGGTACTTCTCGATCTTTTCCATCTCCTTCAAAGCTACCCTTATATCACCTGGCACCGCTATGTCAATGAGATGACACATCTTCTTCGTCTTATCTAATAGCACAACATCCGGACGCCTATGTTGTATAACATGATCGGTCTGAATGTTAAAGTCCCATAGGATCTTGACCTGGTCGTTCTCTACAACTTTCTCCGGAACATGGTCGTACCATTTCGCAAGTACTTTGACACCATACTTCTTACACAGATCCCAGTGAATCACTCTGGGAGAGGGGAATCGCACAAACACATCTACCCTTTGTTTATTTTAACCTGTTAAAGGAATTATTCAAGAAATCTCACCCCCCCCCCCCACACAAAAAAAAAAGGACGAAAGAAAAAGAACAAAAAGAAAAATCAGATAAAGATCAAGAAAAATCAAAGTTTTCAGGTAGCCTACTGTTATGTGGGATTGCATTTATTATATAGCACCAAAATTATCTCTCCTCCTGGGATCCTATCACCTTATTCCAGAACTGCAAGTCTCCATCATTGAACCTTTTGTTGATTTGTTTATTTTTTAAGCCCCTATGTATTTGTTTATTTATTTTATTTTATTTCAATTTGTATTTTGTACTTTTTTAAATTTATGTGCATGTACATCATGTACAAATTGTATTGCACATACATTGCAGTACTGGAACGTTGTCTCTATTGATCTATAAGTGTTGTAATATGATAATTAAACCACTATTGATATAAAATAATGGTTTAATCTGACATTGTGTGTACCCCATCCTTAAGACAATCAGATTAAATCATTATTTTACAGCAAAATTGGTTTAATTGTAATATTACAATACTTTAAGTTCATTACAGACAATATACACGTGTCATACAATTTGTACTGCACCCCCATTGAAATTTAACCTATTGTGTTTAATATTATTCCCCTTTATGCAGGAAAACACAAGTTTGGACCAGTATTTGAAAGACATCAACAGGGACACCAGATCGCAACCATGCTGATATTAGGTGGGTCTGCACTGGCTCCACAGCAAGTGTTCGTAATTTTTGAGCAAATGCATTTGAACAGTCATCCCTTGTGAAAGCACTGGATGTGTGTTTCAAAACACATTTTGTCTTCGACTTGAGCTACCAGGAGGAGTGTTCTGGCGTTTGGGAGTTCATTGAATTGGTTGTGTTTGAACTCAAAGGCGGTGTGAAGAGCAGCACTATTCGAGAGTTCAGGGCTTACTGTTCATCTCATGATGCATCTGATTAATGTTGACCATTCCATAAGCATTGTAGTTAAAGAAGTTCTTGCACAAAATGTTTGCAAATACGTATCAAAATCATAAGAGATGTGATAGTTGTGATAGTTTGGATTTATGGAACAACCTTACAGTTTAAATAGGAACTCAAAGGTCAAATTCAAATTTGTATTCAACACCCTTCCAGTTTTGTCAAATTTGTCAAAATGTCAAATTCAACGCCGTTTTGATTGCTTAGCGACAATGAGGATAAACCAATAATTCCCCATACAAATTGTTCAAACCCAAAATTGAATTTTTACCTTGGAGTTCTTCTTTAAGCTGTGTTAGCCTGGAAGTATTTATTCTGACCTTGCCAATTAATGTAATTTGACCATTCCAGAAGCATTGTAGTTAACCCTCTAGTCCCTGCACCGCCCGAGTTTCTGAAAACCAATTTTTCAAGATTCTTGCAGTAAATAACTGGAATCGTAGTTCAATTTTAAAAAAGATAGCTTAATATTTATGCACAATTTTTTACCCTTTCGGTAATGTTTGTATAAAAGTACAAGCTCCCATTGGAAACAATAATCGGCTCTCGAATATTTTTTTGGAAGGATAAAATGGACACAATAGCTTTTCAAGGCTTTAATCTGACTCAATGCTCAAACTAATTAAATGCGAAGGCGTTAGTTTTCGACAATATCAATATTAATGATGAATAAATACAGTTTCCTTTGTGTTTACTAATTGGTATGAGCTAAATTATTTCATCGTCATTAGCTTCGATGAAATAATTTAGCTCATACTAATTAGTAAGCACAAAGGAAACTGTATTTATTCATCAATAATGATTGATGATATTGTCGAAAACTAACGCCTTCGCATTTAATTAGTATGAGCATTGAGCCAGATAAAAGCCTTGAAAAGCTATTGTGTCCATTTTATCCTTACAAAAAAATATTCGAGAGCTGATTATTGTTCCCAATGGGAGCTTGTACTTTTATACAAACATTACCAAAAGGGTAAAAAATTGTGCATAAATATTAAGCTATCTGTTAAAAATTGAACTACGATTCCAGTTGTTTACTGCAAGAATCTTGAAAAATTGGTTTTCAGAAACTCGGGTGGTGCAGTGAAAGTTCTTGCACAAAATGTTTGCAAATACGTATCAAAATCATAAGAGATGTGATAGTTGTGATAGTTTGGATTTATGGAACAACCTTACAGTTTAAATAGGAACTCAAAGGTCAAATTCAAATTTGTATTCAATACCCTTCCAGTTTTTGTCAAATTTGTCAAAATGTCAAATTCAACACCGTTTTGATTGCTTAGCGACAATTAGGATAAACCAATAATTCCCCATACAAATTGTTCAAACCCAAAATTGAATTTGACCTTGGAGTTCTTCTTTAAGCTGTGTTAGCCTGGAAGTATTTATTCTGACCTTGCCAATTAATGTAATTTGACCATTCCAGAAGCATTGTAGTTAAAGAAGTTCTTGCACAAATTGTTTGCAATAAAGTATCAAAATCATAAGAGATGTGATAGTTGTGATAGTTTTGATTTATGGAACAACCTTACAGTTTAAACTGTGTTAGCCTGGAAGTATTTATTCTGACCTTGCCAATTAGGTAGATTTTTTGTAATTTTTTAAATTCACTGAAATTGTTGACTGATTATGAAACATACAGAAAACCCCATTTTGCACATGTGATGTTTTGGATTGTTAATATTATTACCATTAAATTTTTATTAAAAAGTTGTTATCTTGAAATTCATGTTGTAGTCGCCAAGTCTCAGTATTTATGATGTGTCCATTTATTACAGCCCTAAACTCCATGAAATAACACTTTGCTAGTATTCAACACAAGCATTGTGTATATTATTACCAGTTTTAAAGGCACACAGTTTACATTAAAAATCGGTAAAATCTATACTTCAAAATTGAGTAATTATTTTACATGAGTGGATTTATACCCAGCAATTCAGTAAAAAAAAATACCCAATATTGATGTAAAGTTTTACACAACTATTTACATTGTAAAGCGGTAAAGTCTTACGTCACAATTAAGTAATATTTTACATGAGTGGGTTTACCCAACAATTCAGTAAAGAAAACTACCCAATATTTATGTAAACTTTTACACAGCTATTAAGCAAGATATTACCCAACGCCTGTTGGGTAAAGTTTTACCTAATAGTTATGGTGTTCGCCCACTACATCTAAAACAGGTAATATTTTACACAAGTTGTGTAATCTTTCCTCTGTGTGTAGACTAGACTATTCTTATTAATTGACCATTGTTAGTTGCATCATGATGCAACTTGCTCTCTAATCCTACCCTTTCATGTCTCCCTGCATTGTTGTCGAACAATACTTTTACCACTTTTATGGTCCAGTAACCCTTCCTTTCATTCTAAACATCCTTTGTCCTCGCCACTCCACTCCTATTGGTTCATAGCCACCAATATTGTTTCTGAAATAGGAACTTTGATTGGCTGTTATTTTCCCGCTTCTTTCTGGATCCTTTCCTTAATCCCTTTCCCCCTCTCTTTTTCTATAAATGGATATGTATTTGTTTGTACTTGTTTTATGCCTCTGAAGAAGGTCCGGATTGGATCGAAAGCTAAGGCCATCTACCCTATTCATTATAAAAATAGGTATATATTATATATGTTTTCTCCTCACTTTATGCGGCTGGGCAGCCTGCCTGGTGGCTAAATTAAACATTATGTTAGTGTTATAAAGGATGACAATACAATAGAAATATTATGAGTGTTTTAATAAGCGGCTATCCTTCGCGGATTTAATTTTACAGCTAGTCACTTTGTGTATCCCAACGTATGCAAAGACAAGAAAACCTGTTTGATCTGGTGCTCAATTAGTCATCGAAGTTGCAAAGAGAATAATAAAAGATAAACACCCTTGTTTCATTGCTTTGTGTACTTTCAGATGCGTAAAAAAAGCCTACTTTTAATATTCGAGTGAGAATTTACATTTTACTCAAAACCTACGTTACTTCAGAGGGAGCCGTTTCTCACATTGTTTTATACTATCAAGAGCTCTCCTTTTCTCGTTACCAATAAGATTTTATGCTAACAATTATTTTGAGCACCAAAGTATCCAGTGCCTTTAACCGCAAACTTTATGGATCAGGGTGGGACACCAGAGTACAGATTCCTGCCCCAAATTTTGCATGCAGTGAAAAGTGAAATTTTGCATGCAGTGAAAAGTGAACTTAGATGAGAACAACGGGTAGGCCCCTATTTTGAAATTGACTCACAATATTAGCATGCAATGCGTAAACTACATATATAATCATAATCTTAAAACCAATCACAGTTGGACATGCTTCAACCCTTGCAAAAACAAACACCCTAAAACACCGTTATTTGGATGTGATTTGTTAATTGGTTTAATAAGAACAAACACCATTGCTTTCTACGTCAATGTACCATTACATACCTTCTTGGTGTCATATTACTCCCAAACACCGCATTATCAATGTTGGCTGTTTCGTTACTTGTTCCGTGTTTATAGAAGCCTGGCGGAGTTTTCCGAATTGCTTTGTCATGTTCATTCGTTGATGGGTTAGTGCACGTACGTACATATTTCAGATTCAACAAAGAGGTTGAAATGAAGCAGAGGATTGAAGTGCAAATTGCAATTCGTAAAAGCCGGTTCCAATGTAACATTGTCCTATAAAAAGGGGACACGGAAATTTGTATGTTTGCGAAATTGAATTGTCTGCAGAAATGGCGCTCTAACCAGACTTGTGACTCCAATAAACCATCATACACATAGACCTTATCGCAAATACCAATGAAGTAGAGGTCAACTTGACATAATAGAAGAACTAGTATACATCTGCTCAACGCATTTCACTATGGGCGGCCAAAAGGGCCAAAAGCTAAATAAAATAAAAACTAACTATATTTTTTAAAACTAACATAAAAAACGAAAATTAAAGAACAATTACAGTTAATTAAAGATAAATAATAATACCAATAATACCAATAATAAACAAACGAAATTTATGTGTTGATCGTAAATACAGAGCACCAAAAGTTTAAAATGAATAAAATAAAAATAAAATAAAAAACAGCATTATATTGTTAATTTAGATTAAAGGGAAAAGATGAGCAATTAGTCAAAACTTGAAATAAAATGAAAAACTATAAATCCACTAGAAAAAAATATTACACTAAATATAAAAAAAGGTTATAATAAAAACATGTTTGTCCCTTTAAAAATAAATACACGAAATGTTTTTAAATTAAAAGTAAAAGAAAACTATCAAAAAAAATAATCCATTAAAAAAAATTACACTAAATTACAAAAAATCATTAATAATAAAAGAAATGTTTGTCCCTTAAAAATAATTACACGAAATGTTTTTAAATTAACAAGAAAAAAACCTATCCAAAAAAATAATCAATAAGAAAAAAAATTCACTAAATAAAAAAAAAAGTTAATTATAAAAATTGTTTGCCCTGAAAAATAATTACACGAAATGTTTTTAAATAAAAAATACAAAATTAATTATCCTTAAAAAAAACTACTCTTTATATATTTTTTTAATTCTTACCTAAAAACCACCAACGTAAAAAAAACGAAACAAACATTGAGGGCGTCAAACTAAAGACAAATTGTGTAAAGGACAAATTTTTTGTAAAGGACAAATTTTGTAAAGGACAAATTTCAGAATCAACGAACAAAAATTTTTATGAACTGACCATTAATGAACATAGAGGGCGCACATTGTGGCAAGTCGCGAATTTCTTT